>NC_088241.1:31195439-31197939 GCF_036934945.1 Oncorhynchus masou masou | reverse complement strand
GAACAAGCGGCGACAAATCGACGCGCGTCACGTTCCCGAGTGGGCCACCAGAAACGCTGGCGAATGGAAGCGAGCGTACCCCGAACGCCGGGGTGGCCGGCTAACTTGGCAGAGTGGGCCCACTGAAGAACGGCCGGACGAGTAGGAACGGGAACGAACAGAAGGTTCCTAGGACAAGCTCGCGGCGACGGAGTGTGAGCGAGTGCTTGCTTTACCTGCCTCTCAATTCCCCAGACAGTCAACCCGACAACACGCCCTTCAGGAAGAATCCCCTCGGGGTCGGTGGAGACCTCAGAAGAACTGAAGAGACGAGATAAAGCATCAGGCTTGGTGTTTTTGAGCCCGGACGATAAGAAATAACAAACTCGAAACGAGCGAAAAACAGAGCCCAACGAGCCTGACGCGCATTAAGTCGTTTGGCTGAACGGATGTACTCAAGGTTCCTATGGTCAGTCCAAACGACAAAAGGAACGGTCGCCCCCTCCAACCACTGTCGCCATTCGCCTAGGGCTAAGCGGATGGCGAGCAGTTCGCGATTACCAACATCATAGTTACGTTCTGACGGCGATAAGCGATGAGAGAAAAACGCGCAAGGATGGACCTTGCCGTCAGAGAGAGAGCGCTGAGAAAGAATGGCTCCCACGCCCACCTCTGACGCGTCAACCTCAACAACAAACTGACTAGAGATGTCAGGTGTAACAAGAATAGGTGCGGATGTAAAACGATTCTTAAGAAGATCAAAAGCTCCCTGGGCGGAAACGGACCACTTAAAGCACGTCTTAACAGAAGTAAGGGCTGTGAGGGGAGCTGCCACCTGACCGAAATTACGGATGAAACGACGATAGAAATTAGCGAAGCCCAGAAAGCGCTGCAGCTCGACGCGTGACTTAGGAACGGGCCAATCAATGACAGCCTGGACCTTAGCGGGATCCATCTTAATGCCCTCAGCGGAAATAACGGAACCGAGAAAAGGGACAGAGGCGGCATGAAAAGTGCACTTCTCAGCCTTCACATAAAGACAGTTCTCCAAAAGGCGCTGGAGGACGCGTCGCACGTGCTGAACATGAATCGAGAGAGACGGTGAAAAAATCAGGATATCGTCCATGTAAACGAAAACAAAAATGTTCAGCATGTCTCTCAGGACGTCGTTAACTAGTGCCTGAAAGACAGCTGGAGCGTTAACGAGGCCGAAAGGAAGAACCCGGTATTCAAAGTGCCCTAACGGAGTGTTAAACGCCGTCTTCCACTCGTCCCCCTCCCTGATGCGCACGAGATGGTAGGCGTTACGAAGGTCCAATTTGGTGAAAAACCTGGCTCCCTGCAGGATCTCGAAGGCTGAAGACATAAGAGGAAGCGGATAACGATTCTTAACTGTTATGTCATTCAGCCCTCGATAATCCACGCATGGGCGCAGGGACCCGTCCTTCTTCTGAACAAAAAAAAAACCCCGCTCCGGCTGGAGAGGAGGAGGAGACTATGGTACCGGCGTCGAGCGAAACCGACAAATAATCCTCGAGACCCTTACGTTCGGGAGCCGACAGAGAGTATAATCTACCCCGGGGGGAGTAGTTCCCGGAAGGAGATCAATACTACAGTCATACGACCGGTGTGGAGGGAGAGAAGTGGCCTTGGAACGACTGAACACCGTGCGCAGATCGTGATACTCCTCCGGCACCCCTGTCAAATCGCCAGGCTCCTCCTGTGAAGAAGAGACAGAGGAAACAGGAGGGATAGCAGACATTAAACAGGTCACATGACAAGAAACATTCCAGGATAGGATAGTATTACTAGACCAATTAATAGAAGGGTTATGGCGCACTAGCCAGGGATGACCCAAAACAACAGGTGTAAAAGGTGAACGAAAAATTAGAAAAGAAATGGTTTCGCTATGATTACCAGAGACAGTGAGGGTTAAAGGCAGCGTCTCACGCTGAATCTTGGGGAGAGAACTACCATCTAAAGCGAACAAGGCCGTGGGCTCCCTAACTGTCTGAGAGGAATGTCATGTTCCCGAGCCCAGGTCTCGTCCATAAAACAGCCCTCCGCCCCAGAGTCTATCAAGGCACTGCAGGAAGCAGATGAACCGGGCCAGCGGAGATGGACCGGAAAGGTAGTGCGTGATCCAGAAGGAGAGGCCTGAGTAGTTGCGCTCACCAGTAGCCCTCCCCTTACTGATGAGCTCTGGCTTTTACTGGACATGAGGTGACAAAATGACCAGCGGAGCCGCAGTAGAGACAGAGGCGATTGGTGATTCTCCGTTCCTTCTCCTTGGCCGAGATGCGGATACCCCCCAGCTGCATATGCTCAGCATCCGAGCCGGCGGAGGAGGGTGGCAGTGATGCGGCAGGTGGCAGTGATGTGGAGAGGGGAACAACGGAGAACGCGAGCTCCTTTCCACGAGCTCGGCGACGAAGATCAAACCGTCGCTCTATGCGAATAGCGAGGGCTATTAAGGAGTCCAGACTGGAAGGAACCTCCCGGGAGAGGATCTCATCCTTAA